>NC_139686.1:52695605-52723105 GCF_964106915.1 Podarcis gaigeae | reverse complement strand
ACTGGTTATGAGATTGCCCACCTTTTCATGATACACTTTATCTCAAAGTTGTCTGTGGCTGTCCCATTATGCTATGTGCATGACCTTTTAGTAAGCTGAAGAAGATACAGTTATCTTCTTTTCTGACATGCAACATCTATCAATCAACATGTTTTCATGTAATTTATTCAAGGCAAATAGCAGCTCCTAGGGCTAGTGAACCGAGGCACTATCCCAGTGATTTTGATTAAGGAACGATGTGCACGGCTTAGGTGAGAAATGAAAAATGCAGACTACTGTTGATAAAGATGTAACTGAAACAGGAAATGGAACTGAGAGACCACTATATATATTTAGATACTTCATAATAAGTAGCTGTTACACACTGTTTAAAAACTGTAATGAGCATCTCACAACAGCATCTGCTGATGAACTTTTAAAGATGCCAATTTAGTTTACTGTTAGTTTCTGCAAAAATGCCTGCATAGCTTTTGTTGGACTAATCCGCATTCTTCCCACTGAATCAAGAATGTAAATTAAGACAAAATGATTCTTTTTCAATTTCATGCTGAAGTAGCTCAAGTTAGTGGATGTAATTTCTCCTAACAAGAAAAATTTATCACTGTACAGCTCACTCAGTTACCTCTTATAGTGAATTGCAATACACATTTATGGAAGTGAAAGGATAAAAGGATTGATAAATGTGGTAAAGGAACAGAGCTTTTAAGTAATACTGGGGGGTGGGGAGAAACAACTACAATTAAATTACTTAAAAATACTTAAATCTCAAGATGCAGTGCATCACCAACCCAATACAATTAAATGATGTAATTTGTGCTCATATGAAGCCTTTCGTAACTGCACCTACTAATTTGAGAAGGCAAAAAAGGTTACAGGATTAAGCAGTATTTTGATAAATCTTGGAACCTGATACTGTGGCATGGTTACTTGGAAGCAAGTCCCACAAAATTCAACAGGGCATACTTCCTAATAAGTGTTTTCACATGCTATGTACTTACAAATTAAGATACTAATGTTTTCTGTACTTTTTATTTTTTAAATCCTAACTATGATAGAATTTAGTTTGGGATCTCTTTACATAGCCTCAAATATTTCTTACATTCAACCAACCATTAAACAAAGTACAAAGATGTGTAGGAAGGCAATATTCCTTGGACATCAAACCGATGTTCCAAAAAGTGTTGATAAACCCCAATACTACTACAGTGCTTAATAAACAGCAGAACTATGGCTCCAATCCCTCTCTTCCTTGTGAAAGATGGTCAGCTCTGTCAAATATGATCAGAAAAGGATTCATTATCCTACTCTGATGTACTAAATGTCCTACCATTGCCATTTGCTTGCAGTTACCCTCCATTGAATTAAAAGGGATGTATTATGAAGTAAATGTGTTTAGGAGTAAGATAAAAGTCACTGAAATACAGCTTGGACCTAGATGACCATGACTTTCAGCTTCCATTGAAATCCCTCTCGACTTTTAGTGGAATTTGAGGACATCCCCCCCCCCCCCCGGGATTTTGGCATGCTTATAGTTCATGCACAAGTGTTGTTATTATTCAGAATGCTGACATTAAGGATCTCCAAAATCCAATATAGCAGTTCACAACTTTACTCTAATAAGAAGTGTATGGAAGTAACAACAGCAAGAACTGGAATAATCAATGCTTGTCACTGAGTTCTATGCACATATTGCTATATGGCGCACAATGAAATGGGGGGGGGGGGAAATATCCTTGCTCTAGACACAGGAGTCAAAAGTGTCAGGGGTGGGGAAAATGTGCCTGCTTTCTATTCTATCCATATGAATGACTGACCCATGATTCACTTCTTTGGGAAACTGTAAGATGCTGTGCTCAGTAACAGTCAGTTGCACCTCACCAATGGGAATGAGAATGAAGGGGAGATCAGGATGGGAATGAGGAGATCTTTCTGCCCCTTGCCCCCTGTAATAAAGACAGAGCATCGGTATCTAAACTGTAAAAATAAACATTGCAAATTATTTGCCTTTCTTTGTTTCAGAAAAAAAACTTTATAGTTCATATTAGCATTCATTTTAATCACAGAATATGAGGTGACTTCATGGTTGTTAGACTTTGCTAATTTGTTAAGCAGTTGGGAACTTAGCAAGTTATGTTCTTTGGATAACTGCACTATGCTAGCTGCTGAATGATACTAAATCAACCCATTCCATTTTTCAGCTAAATAAAAATTGAAATTGATCAAATGGCTACTTCAAATACATGATTAACTTCCCTCCCTCCCTGGTAATTCTCCAAGACAAACACACACACACACACACACACACACACACACACGGCCTTTCAAATTCTGTTGTTTTTCTTCCCGACTTTATCCAATATTTAAATATCAGTGAAAGCTCTGTGCCCTGGGTTCAACCAACATTTGTCACAACATGACCTGATTGCTGGTGGTGGCATGTTAACAGCACAATCTTCCTAAAGAGTCATGAAACAGAGCCCTTTGGGTTTTAGCTGCTCCACATTATGTAGGCAATATAGTGGTGCCTACAGGTCAGCAGAAGCCTAGAAACTGCCTGTCTGCCAACAAGACTGATCCATCACAGCCAACACACAGAGGTAATTTCACATAATATTTCAGCAGCAGGGCTTTTTCCAGCCAGAACTCACTGGAACTCAGTTCCGGCAACTCTCAGGTAGATGCCATTGCCATTATAAGAGAACAAGGGAGGTGTTCATGGTGAGATCCTGCACCTCTTTTTCTAGAACAATATCACTGGTCAGCCAGAAACCCAAGTTTGGGAAACCCTGGTGGAGGCAATGATGAGCTAAACAGACCCATGGCATGACTTGGAATAAAGCAGTAATTCCTAAGATCTAGTGCCAAAAAACCAGGGCAGAGAGGAATGGGGTATTTGTGTGCATGAAGGGATGACTAAAGCACAAAAAGAGCATGGATGACGTATGATCCCTAAAAACTGAATTTAAACTTTATGTTTTCACTGAACCAGAAAGGACATAGTTAACAGATGGGCTATGGGAATCATGCCATGAGAATCCATGAAAATAAGGGAGAAATAGATGGACTAAAAAAGCATAATGAAAACAAGCAGGCCAGGGGGGAGACCTTAAATCTTAATGATATATAATGAAGGCAATTAATGAAAAGAACTGTAAAATAATTGGTACCACACACTCCCAAGCTTCCATTAGAAACAACCTTTTGCTGTATTCTTTCCAATGGGGGCTGCTTCAAACTTTATGATAAACATGGAGATAAATCTCTGTGTAGGAAAAATAATGTACTGCTTCTCATATCGGATGAAAAAATCAGCGTAGCTATAGCAAAAACCAAGCAAAATCCAATGCACCAAACTTTCATACTTCTTATTATATGCAGACTGTATCTCTCAATCCAACCAAAATGCCTTCGTCCACAGTTCAAGATACAGAAGCCCTGCCTTCCTTTCTATCTGATCACTCTATTTTGAGATATTGACCGTATTTGGACAACACTATTCTCCACCAGCACAATTGCAAGGAGTTTAGCGGGAGGGGGAATTGCTTCTGTTTTGCTTAATTGGAGCTTGCTATTTTGTTCAAAGTGACAAACTGTAGTTAAAGTTAACAATGCTTTGTTAGAAGCAAGCCACTGTGAACCTTAATCACAGTGTGTAGGTTTAGGCACAACAAGCTGTGGTTAAATAAATGTGGAAGCAAAGGCTTCCAAGCTCACCTTTCGGTCATGGCAGAGCTGGAAAGAAGTATGGGTACATGCAAGCCTCAGGCACTAAGCTAGGGTTTGGCCCTCCATATGTAGTTGGTCTCATACTTCCATCTTTCTATAAATGTGCCCACCCCTCCTCAGTTTCTTCAACAATGTGAGGCAAAGCCTGAGGGTTCAGCAATCTGGGATTTTTAACTTAACATTTAGGCCTTGAGTTTGGAGCACCCCTGACAAGGTGGAAGTAGGCAGGCCACCTATTTCTTAAAATAATTCATTTTCCTCTAAAAAATAAGGCAAAGAGAGAAAAAGAAAACCTAGGCAAATGCAAGATCAAATGTCAGACAATACTATTATGAATAATAATAAAAGTTAAAAATAAGGCAACTTTGCCCTTTAATATTAAATCCTGATGGCAAATGTATTACAGTGTGATAAAAAATACTGTCTTTGCTTAAACTTGTAGGAGAAAAATGTAACAATACACTCACTGAGAAAGTATATGTAAGGGTTTTTCAATTTTTTTGGTATGTTTGCACAACTCTTGATCTACAAAGGAATCACTTCGGGTCTGCTTATGCTGCAACAAACTATTAAGCTTATCGGAATTATAAAGCTGCTATATTTACATGTATGGCATTATTATCTAATAAGATCTTATTCAAAGCTATGGCCAGTTCTTTAGAAAGGCATGATGTTGCTTATAATTCAATAGGCTTGGGCTCTGACAATATCAATGGCTATTCAGAAATATGCTATGTATATGTTTTGCATAATCCAGAATATCTTGACATAAGGGGCAAGAACCAGCAGCCTTAAGGCCTTTAAAAGCAATGTGAAATTTTGAGAGAACACCTACAATTCTGGATTTCACCTCATCATGTTTATTTATATGATGGATTTCCAAATGATGTTCAAAACCGCTCACAAGAATAGTAAACAAATCACCTGGCTTCACTGCATGGCAAAACCAATACAAAGCCTGTCTTCCACACTCAGAATGTAACACAACCCACCATCAGGAATTATCATATTTTTCCGTGTATAAGACTATGTTTTTCCCCTAAACAATAATGTCAAAAATTAGGGGGCGTCTTATACACAGATACATCTCCCCCCCCATTTTCTTAACTCTGAGTCCCACAAAATAGGGGACGTCTTATACATGGGGGTGTCTTACAGATGGAAAAATATGGTAGTTAAAGGATTCTGCATTCTGTATATGATTTTTTTCAGGTCAGGCACTCAATGGCTAGATTGGGCCAAATTGTGTTAGCAATAAGGATTCCCCCACTTATAAACATTATCACAAAAGAATTATTAAACTAACTAACCATTTCCCCAGCCAATGGTTCTGGCAATTAGGTGCCCCACAGAATTCTTGAGCTAAACAATATGAAGTTGTGACCACAGAAGCAGCAGCAGACCATACAAGAAAACAGAGAAGTCACAAACAAATCTGAGGGAACTCAAAGTCCAAACCTCAAAGCAGAGTAGCATGTTTTCAGAAAGGAAACTGAAAAGTGGCACATCTCTTTTTTTGTTTGTTAACAACACAAAATTTTGCATTTGTGAAGAAAACATTCAAGTCAGTGATCAGTAATTTTTGCAAACATGCTTGTCATCACAGTTAAAAAAGTAATGTATAATGGTCATACACAGCCAATATAACTCGTAGTATCATCTGGACTCAAACTAAACAGAGTTTTGTTTTTTAAACGCAATGCTTAATTCAGAGAAATGAAATTGTTTGCAGTGGTACTCAAAACATTTCAATGGCTGATGAAACTGTCAAGTACAGTCTTTAGGAGGCACAGCACAGTTTCTTAAGCGTGCTTTTATATTTAAATAATTTGTTTAAATTCTATTACTGAATGATTTATTTATTTTTTTAGTATAAAATAAGGCCAAAGCACATTTTCCGACCTATTTTCAAAAATAATGTCTTTTTTAAAAATTATGAAAGTCCTTCTAAGTTGTCCTTCTAAGTTATTTCTGGATGACATTTATTGTAGCGGCAACTACCCTTTGGAACTCCCTCCCATTTCTTGTTAGACACATACCTTCTTCGTTGGCTTTTCAATGCCTGCTAAAGATATTCTTCTTTCAAGGATGCCATTATACAAATATATGGGGTGTCTGCATTTGGAATATTATGTACAGTTCTGGCTGCCTCACCTCAAAAAGGATATTATAGCATTGGAGAAGTTTCAGGGGAAAAGCAACCAAAATCATCAAGGGGTTAGGTTAGAGTGACTCCCCTATGAGGAAAGGTTGCATCATTTGGGACTTTTTAGTTTAGAGAAACGGCAAACAGAAGTTTATAAAATTATGCATGGCGTAGAGAAAGTGGGTGGATTAAGTTTTTCTCCCTCTCTCATAACGCCAGAACTAGTGGACATCCAATGAAGCTGCATGTTGGAATATTCACAACAGACAAAGGAAGAACTCCCAAAGGAGGCATTCATGGTCACCAATTTGGCTATCTATAAATGAAGATTCAGACAAACTGATTGAAAATATGGCTATAAACAACTATTAACCATGATGGCTAAGCTCCACCTACACTGTCAGAGGCAGTATACCTCTGAACACCAGTTGTTGGGAACCGCAGGTGAGCAGAGTGTGCCGCAATCAGGTCCTCTTGAGCGCATCACACAGATGTCTGGCTGGCCACTATGAGAACAGGATGATGGACCTAATGGGCCATTAGTTTGTTTGAGCAGGCTCTTATGTTCTTAAGATAGTGTCATCCTTTTTCAGTTATCTGGATGACAAGAGAGAGTTCATATGAGTCTTCCAACAGGAGCCCTGTCAAACTGCTGAACAACAAACCCATGCCATTTCACGTATGGCAAGCTGTGGTTTCTAGGGCTATGACTGACACAATCACTCTCTGCTAATATGTGTGGCTGTGCTCTGTGAGGCTCACAGGGAATGCTTGATCCCATGTTGAAGACCTTTTTAGAATGGGAAGGCTTCTACACTGATAAAACCACTGACATTCTGAGTAGGGTGCAGAGGCGCCACACTTTGATGTGCTGCACAAGTGTAGGCCAACAAAATACCCTCTGCCAATGCTCTCACTCATTATTCTGGATGCCCTGCATACCAATTACCAAGGGCCCTATCCTTTCCTCAGCCATCTTTCCTAGGGTCCAAACAGTTCTTCCCAGCTACAAAACCTCCTACCAAGCATAGGCCTAAGGAAGTCCCTTAGACATGGGGTCCCTGGGCAAGGGATTTTGACAGTAGGGCAGGACAACCCACCTGTCAACCATCTGACATCATGTGACAGATGGGTGGGTTATCTCAACCATCAAGGGGTACCCCATCTGCAGGGGTAGGGCTAGATAAGGATTTGGCCTGCAGAGACAAAAAGGTTCCCCATCCTGAGTGCAAATTTGGGATTAATTTATCAGTCTTGAACAGTTGAGTCATGAAAAAGATGTTTCCACTTTTCTGCACAAAGTTGTGGCCATATCAAATACCCCCTTCTGGCCTCACTGCAGCATTTATGGGTGTGACAATGTGTGAGTTCTGAACAAGGGGAAGTGAACACCTTCATGAAAAACCATGCACAAACATTGTGCTTCAAATCTACCATGAAATTCACATATCTAAGCAACTGCTCACTAACTAAGGCTGCAATCAGGATCCCCTCTAATGCCAAGCTGTGGGGAACTTGGAACAAGTGGAGGCATCTGACTGCCACCTGAGGGACATAAGTGTCACTCCATCAATGTAGAAGTCTGCCTTCCACATGATGAATGTGAGGGCAGGCTGTGTCTTCCTGTTATCTCCACTGACAGAAAACTCTGAAATAACTGAGCGGATCTAGGATCCGCTAGATCTTGAGGTGCTTTCACAGCTGGTGCCGGCTGGCATTGGGCCCAATACAGGCTTGATTGTGGCACCAGCTTGGAGCTGGCACAGGGATTCGTCACAACCCATGTTTTATGCCATTAAGTAGCCAGGCTACAGCTCTGTTGCTCTGCAGAGCCCAGTAGCAACAGCAGCAAGGTCTGCCCATCTAGGATGTTCCCAACAATACTACTTGACCAGTAGCAGCCCCAATCCAAGGTTGATGAAGTTGCCCTCACTGCTATAATTAATTTATCTATTGCTGCTGTCACCAGGAGGCCAGCTTCGTATATCTATATACCAATGGCTTACTGGAGTCAGCCTTGAAGAACTGACTTTCATGGAAGGGGACAGGCAAAAAACAGGAAATAAGAAAGCAGTGTAATATGGAAACTGCCTAACTGAAAAGCTGCAACTGGTGAGTCACAAGTGGGGCCCTTGACGGAAAGCATTTAATAGAAAACAACCCAATTAAAGCAGTTCTCTATAAAAAGAAGCATAAATGTTTTTATTAGGAAAAAAAACTTTTACCTGAGTTGTAAAGTAAATAAGAGTAAACTTGGGAGAACTATGCAGCATTTTAGATTTTGCTGATAATTTCTAGTTAACAACAGGCAAGGAGATTGGATAGAAAAGCATGTGTGACCCAGCACATTTGTTTAACTTACGGAAAATTGGCTTAAACCTGAACTGTCTAATTGCATTGGCAGTAGTCCAGCAATTAAAGAGCTTAAGATGTTCATCTGGAGACCTGCTTCAGTTTCTAATGTATTCAGCTTTTAACATACTCTGTGTGGCCTTCGTGGTTTGTGAAAACTGCATGCTTGGGCTTAGCCACATGCAGGAATAGACAAAGAGTCAGTGTAGTGTAGTATTTAGAGTAATGGACCTCCGAGTCCTGCGTACCAATTCCCACTCAGCCATGAAGTTCCCTGGGTGATCTTGTGCCAGTCACTATCTCTTACTTAGCCTAACCTACCTCATAGGGTTGTTATGAGGATAAAATAAGGAGGAGAATCATGTATAAATGTAATGATAAATAAAATAATAATTAATTTCTACAGATGTGAGTTACAGCATTAGGTTCAAATATCATGCAAAGTGTGGCTATACACACACCATGCAAATGACAGCAAACTGAGATCATTTAAAACAAATTAAAAAATATATTTTTTAATTATGTTAAAAGAAATATTTAAAATGGCAAGGGTGGTTTTGACTCCAAGAATTCTATTGGTGAAAATTTGAAAGGGGAAAAAAGAGTCAAGGCCATGCAGCCAGTTCTGTGACACAGGAAACAAAAAGTCTCCTCCTCGCAATGCACCAGTGCAATCTAAGGAACTTTTAACAATGGTTTGTGATACAGCATTTGGAATCAGGTGCTCAAAAAAGTAGTCAGGCAACACACTGATTACGCGCATAGCCTGGGTGTGCCCAAAGTAAATCCTGGGATCACATCCTTAAAATTATTTCAATTCCCACCTTGCCATGTTCCTGAATGAGCAATATGCTTATGGTTGCTGTGCAGTGTACTTGTTCTTCAGCATAGTTTTGATGGTGTACATTTGAAATTATTTACAAATTTAAAATGGACTTTGTAATGCAGTGCTTATTCACATGATAAAAAATATATATCACAGATCAGTTCCAGTATTAGTTCTCGATATCAGTGTTTAGCTTTGCTAAGGACAGAGGTTGCCAGAATACATATAAAATCTACTTCAGATTAAAGAGCAAATGAATAATCGCTATAAAGAATGAAGTCAAGTTTTCTTACATGACTGATTAAATCACTGAAGTAAAGAACTACTGCCGGACGCTGAAATACCATATAGTTGTAAGTATCCTCCTCTAATGAATGTTTTATTCCTTTGTAATGTCCAGCAACTAATTGACAAGACTTTGCTCCCCCATTGCACTTGGTTTTTTATATTTTAAGTAGGTCTTCCTTAAAACACCAAAGATAATTCACCCATTGCTCTTCATAAAAAAGTGGTAGTTATTTAAAATCAGAGTGCTTAGTACCTTTACTTTTGTAATGTTTCCACAGATACCCATTATAATGCTAATGAAAAATTCTTTATAATTTTAACAATAACCCCAAATGCATTCTGAACAACTCACATATTTTGGCTTCACAATGAACAATGGCTTTCATTATTCCCTCCCCTCAAACCTTATTAATGGCACTTTCTGTTATCCAATACATGTTTCCGGAATGCACACAAGAGTACTATCTATGGATGGGTGCAGGTTAATAGCAACAGTTCTATTGCTTTACCAAGTGCAATTTGCAACATGATTTCTTAAGCAAAAATAATATCTAAAGATAAAGACTCTGTAAGCCATTTTCACATTAAATCACATTTTTATTTCTGCAAGTACGAGTAGAACAATGTTTTATTGTTATGGATCTAAAGGAAACGTTTTAAAATCCTCTTCCCTTTTGAATGAGTGCTACTCTATCACTGGGTAATTGCTTTAAATATCTATCAAGAACAGTGGAGGTTATCTTTGGCTAGCTATTCAAACCACAGTCTATAAAACCAGGATATTATGGTCAATTGGTTTACTGTTTGATTAGAGTTAAACATGCAATGTCAGAACAATAATTAAAAAGCTTTACTGCTGAAATTCCATTGGGCTAGTAAGAGGGATCAAGGAACTAGTCCAAGAACCTAGTGTTTCTGGTTGTTAAATTTTCCTCATGTATTCAATGTGATTTTTAAAAGCATTGTCTTCAAGCTGGTGTTATCCATTTTGTTTCAGTTTTGATCAAACAGGTACCTGATCAATACTGCATTCCAGAACTGTAAACATACATGCTTTGGGCAACACACTGACAATTACGTACAATTTATTCCAAGGTCCTCTGTTTGCATCCCCAACCCCATTGAAGGTTTCTGACATGTAGCAGATAATTTACAGAAAAAGCCAAACAAACATTATTTCCCTGTAAATTAGTCTGTATTTCCTACCCTATAGGAACATATACCGTACCCTACAATCGCCATTTTTTTATTTTAAAAAAGACGTTCTTGGTACATTCGGAATATATAAAAGATCTGGTTATTGAAAGTACGGTACTCACCCTCCACTTGTTTTCTTCATATATTTGTAACTGATGCTCATATAGTTACATAGTTGAGCCCAACTTGCCTCAAACCTTACAGGTAGTTAATCAATAATCAATAATTGGATCAATAATTTGATGAAATAATCAGCTGAATCCAGCTATGCAGAAGGTTAGGTTTACCCATAATTTGATTATATCTTCTTTACATAGAAAAATATGGCTCTCGCACACCAAAACTATACTGTAACATAGTGGAGTACATTACAAATAGGACTCCTGTAACATTGCCAATGTAGATAATTTCAGGACTGTCTGGTTTGCAAAGTCTTGTCCAGCATGTAATAGACATGCATTCCAAATACTCTTTCCCCTCCTCTCTTTTTAAGCGACTAAACTACCCCAATTTAGCCATATTGGTTACGTTATCCTCTTTTAAACATTTTGTCCCTGTTACTTTCACCCTTTTTTCTTATACTCTTAATTGGCAAGCTGTGCTGGATGCAGCCACTTTTGTATCAAGATACATCAAGATACATTTTGAAGCGCTCTAATAGAATGTGGCAAGCAATTAGTACAGCCTAAGCATGTGCTTTTATTTAGCAACTACTGAATATTTAATAAATGCTCTTTTGGAACAGTTTTCACAGACTAACAATAATGCAGTAATCACTACATCAATAAACCAATGCTATGAGAGGACATAGCTATGTGAGAACATAACTACTTGCTCCATATTAAGAGTTATCACTAAAGTATACACTATATACAATTTACACAATAAAATAATCCTACCATCGCATTTCATGCATGCCATGGGTGTGCTGGAATCCCTAAATGTTTGTGTTGAGGTGCATGTTTCCACAATCAGGCTATGATATTGTGGTAGTAAGAGTGCTGGATGTGCATCTTCCCAAAATCAGAGATGTGATTCTCAGCATTATCTACTGAAATAAAGCAAATTTTCAGTATAGCACGCTGTAACTATACTGTTACAGCATACGAGTAACTCTAGAAACTCAATGGCCATTAATACTCTAAAACTAACACTTTCTTTGACGGCACAGAAATTGCAGCATTGCACACACTTGCATTCAAGACAAATGCATTCTCAATTACATATAAATGGGCACGGAATGGAGTTCTTAGCTTTCACAGAAGTATTGCTGGTATCCATATGTTTCGCACAGAAGTTTAACAATCAGGTCATAAGGAGTATTCATCATGGATACATGGTTGACTATGCTACAATGTGGCTTGAGGATTGATCTTATTCTCTAGAACAGGTGTGGGGAATCTATGGTCTTCTAGATGTTTCTGAGTACAACACCCACCAGCCATGGCAAGAATGGTCAATTGCCAGGGATGATGGAAGTTGTAGTTCAGCACTAACTGGAAAGACAGATTCCCCACACCTGCTCTAAAGGGACTTCTACATTTCAGAAAGAATAAATTTACCCAATAGCATCTATGAAACTGTGAAGGAGATATAACCTTATAGAAACACCTCCCAAAACACTCTCTTGTGCCTCCTATGATGAGGGTTGAGGCTGGACTTCAGTGATTCTATAGGAGGAGGATGGATGGAAAAGTAAGCAACCAAATTGACAAGACAAACCAAGAATTTAATAATAACAAACATCTCTAAAAGTGTTACAGAAAATTAGAGGTGTCTGAATTTGACTGTGGTTTCTGGTCCCATACCACATTTGAACATAATATCCATATATATTTTCCCCAGATACACACCAAACTGGAGACAGATGAGACTGTCTCCCCACCCCCCCATAGTAGTATAAGAAGAAAATCTTGTTCATAATGTGCATGCCTTTTCATGTCCCATCATAATCTCTGGGCAATCATAAGGGTTTGGAGAGGGGGAACGGGGAAGGGGAGTTTCACAACTTTGTGATTTTTAAACACTTAACTTAGGACAAGCCACAGAGTTGACATTTATTTTGACCACCACATTGAGATTCTTGGAGAAAAAGGTGGGCTATACAGGCAATACATTAAATTAAATTAAATTAAATTGCCAGTGCTGATTATAGATGCACAGTCACCTTAGTGTCAAAACAAACAATCTGTACAAAACAAAACAAGGTGGATACAACAAACATTAAAATTGCAGTAAAAAAAAAATCCAAAGAACCACCTGACATGTGCAAACTATTTCAGATTTTAAAATTAGTCAGTAAAAATCAGTAGTAGGGAATTTGGGGGGGCAGAAAGAATAATACAATTTAAAGATTTTCTAGGCCTCAAGTATATTAAGTAGCTGCCTGAAAATTAGCAAGATGAACCTAATCATAGGGAGGAAAGTAGCATAATCTCAGTCCAATACAAAGAAGGTCTTTACTACGCCTTAGTATAGGAATGGGGAACACAAAGCTCAGCCTCTGAAGGTGACCTGAACTTACCAACAGACTCGTAAAGGAGAAAGGTGGGCCCTAAGATACCCTGGTTGCAGACCCTTCAAGATTTAACTAACAGAAACGGAATTTTGAATTGGTCCTGGAAACTAGATAGCAGCTGATATATGCTGGTATATGCTCTGAGAATCTAGTCCTGTAAGCGGACAACAGCAATCTGTACTCATGGCGGTTTCCTAGCACCTCACATAAAGGGATAATCCAATCTGGATTGCCCTAAGGTATGAGAAACTATGACTAGATATATTTTGCCCAGATAATGGTTCAGCTTGCAGATCCACAACCAACAATATCACAAAGATATTACACAGCATGGGTGACGACAGACTCTAGCAGCTTCACATGTATTAAAAGGCGAGGGATGAAGCAGCAGTAGCCTAACTCCACTTTCTGAGACCAGCCCTCCAGAAACAACCAGAAACACTGTCAACTATGGGACCAACAGCCAATGGCTCGTGTCCTCAGGAGAACCCCTGACCAGTCCATACCTGCCTCTGATGGTGGACCTGTGAGGTTGTGTGGACCCGTCCACCAGATATGGAGCTGCCGTTGCTCTCAGCACCCACTGCTGATGTTATCTTTGGATGCTTGAAAGCCACAAGCCACCCCAAAGGCTGTTGGGATACCAGGAGGAAACCACTGGAAAGGAGGGGACACAACAACTTGGGATGCTTCAAAGCACTGGAGAACAGCTGCTGCCAGGTCAGCAGGGCATGGAGAGAAACAGATGAAGAATAGAGAGAAACAAGGAAAGAGGAAATGGAACAAGTGGGAGTGGCCATAACTTCCTTTCTGTGAGGGTGGAAAACACACAGTACAAGAGTGTGTGTGAGCGCGCACCCACCCACCCACACGCACACACCCCTTCTCCCACTGTAAACGATCCACCAGGAGTCAGGACAAGCAAAGCCAGTTCTGTCCTCAAACTACTAAATTGGCAATCAGACTGGAATAGCTCCAGTATCTAATGGAATGTATCTAGAAGTGAGGTTGCAGTTACACTCTGGTAATAGCCCCTAGTGTTGCCAAATCTACTTGTGCACCAGTACACATGTGATTTCCTTACATGTGAAATCACAGAAATGATAATTTGGGGGAATTAACAATACTACTCTTGTGATCTAAACTGAAGACAATTGTTTGCTTATAGGCCTTATTGCAATTGGCCGGATTAACATTTTCTAAAACACCACTGGTACCTTGACTAATTTGGGGGTATTTAGCAATAATCACACAGCTGTTATAATTAGAATTTTTGTTCAAAAAAAAAAAAGGCTTAAGGAGTGAAAGAAAAACACTGTAGCATGAAGTGCTGATTTAGAAATACAAGGGGAATAAAATGATTAATAGTTACACATTACACAGGCTACCCACCCTACTACACTGCATAGAGAATATCCATAGTTACTACTGTTAAGATAGGGGGAAGAGGCTGGAGGCAGTCTTGAAGACCTGGCTTAACTATGGAAAGAGAGAGAAAAACAGAAAGAGGAAATGTTCACATGTAAATAGCTGGAATTCAGCTCTTGTGAGAGCTAGGAGAAATCAAGATTCATTAAGTAAGAGGAACAGGGAGAAGTGAGAAAGTTGAAATGCAAGAATTACCTGTTCTGCTATAGGATGAACAAAGAGAAACAAAAAGCTGGATTTCCCCTATAACATGTCAGCACATTATTACTGCTGGGCTACAGAGCAGACACGGATTAAGTGTTTCATCCAACCTTTCCGTCTGTCAATATAGTGGTCCTTAAGTAGTGGTTGACAAACTGACCTTGAACTCAGATCCTATATATTTTCCTCTGGGTTCCTTCAACCCCAACCATACTCCAATGTGTTGCAAAAGCAGAGTAACGCCTTTGTCAGGATGACAGTGGCTTGTGCTTTCCTAAGAGGTGTCTCAATGAAAATAAGGAAGTTGAAGAGGAAAGGAAAGTGGATGAGAGGCAAGAAGGGGACACTAACTAAAGGTAATGGAAAAGAAATTGGGTCCCCACAGGAATCACACAGGAAGCAGTATGGAGCAGCCTTCGGGAAAAGCTGAACAACTTATAGTGTAAGGGACATCCTAGTTACAGGAATGGGATTATCAGTAAACCCTGGCTTGAATATAAAAGGATTTCACTGAGGCACAGATGACGAGTTACAGCAGGTTGTCATTCACTTCACTGAAGCTTCCCACCACAAAGGTGAGGCAATAAAACAGAAGTGTTGTAACCAATCAGATCTCGCTTCTACTAAGGTGATCCTGTCCTTGCTGAACAGGACAGAGTTACACTTTCTCAAGAAATTATAAAAGAAGGTATGTGTTTTAATAAAGGCAAGATATGCTTTCTAGAAGGAATGCTGATGAATTTTCAGGATAACTTTAAAAATAAATAAATCGCAAATTGATGTGGAAATGTGGAAAACCAAACTTAACACTGGAAAAATGGGAAATTGAGAGAAACTGAGATTCTGTCCACCCCTACTAATGATGAAGTTGGATTCAGCAGAACCCCCAAAGTACGCATAATAAAATAAACAACAACAATTTATTATTTATACCCTGCCCATCTGGCTGGGTTTCCCCAGCCACTCTGTGCGGCTCCTAACAGAATATTAAAAACACAATAAAACATCAAACATTAAAAACTTCCCTAAACAGGGCTGCCTTCAGATGTCTTCTAAACATCAGATAGTTATTTCCTTGTCGTCTGATGGGAGGAGGTTCCACAGGGCAGGCGCCACTACTGAGAAGGCCCTTTGCCTGGTTTCTTCAAAAGGAAGGCAACCCTACCCAGAACTGGCTGCCTACCAGCTCCCACATTTTAAATATTTCACAGGAAGATACCGAAAACAATTGTACCCGCACTAGGAGCTAAACTGGGGTTGGATACCAAGGTTAGCTCATGAGCATCCCAGCTGTGCCTCTACCACAGCACTGGGTATACTAATGCTTGATTGGGTACACAGGATGAGAAAAAGAACAGCAGATCTGTCCACAAAGTGCTGAAAATGACACTGAAAGAAGGATAAAATTAACAAGGCTCTGCCCACAGGCTTACATTCTAATAATAAAAGCATAAAAAGATAGGGAAAAGAGAATAGTATGAGAAAATCAAAACTTAACAGGAGTGTTATTCAGCATAAGCGAAGGAACAAATAAGGGATATAAGCTAAGGACTACAATTGTATCTTGGAAGTCGAACGGAATCCATTCCGGAAGTCCATTCAACTTCCAAAACGTTTGAAAACCAAAGCACGTCTTCTGATTGGCTGCAAGAAGCCACTAGATTTCCAGAAGTAGCTTCTACATCATGTGAAAGCCCAAATATAATGCGGAAGTAAATGGGTAAATGTAAGAATAAATGAATAAACTGCCATGTGGATACAGCCTTATTCACCTAGTTGGCTACTGCACTACTGTGCAGACAAGTGTATGTAGCTTTATCAAAATCACGTTTACCGATTTCAAAGGACTAGTACTGCTGCTGGCCTGACACATTTGGTTCAAAGATTTACGGTATTTGGGGGTTATTGGATCAATATCCAGGTGCAGAGAAGTTGAAGAGCATTTGGGTGAGGGCGGTCAAAGTTCCTCTCCCCTTTCTAAACAATGAAACCACTGATTCAAGCAGAGGCTTGGCTGTCCTCTATAGTCTTTCAGCTTACCTTTGAAATTTGGGGGCAAATGCTGTATGGAAATGACACCACATCATGACACAGAATCATTCCCATGGGGATTTCTGACCAAACTTTCGGAGGGAATGCTGATGGGCCAATGAGTAGTCAAACTGCCATATGAAAAAATGGCAAAGCTTGCCACCTTTTTCTTTTTCTTTTCTTTTCTTTTGTTTAAAACACAAGTTGGCTACCTTAACATTAAAAGTAAGCCACCATATTATTATTTTTTCACCCACCCCTTCAAAAGTTGCTGATGCCGCCACTTCAGGTTTATGGATGAATGGTTCTACAAATGGAGACATATTTGGTCTAGCATGAACTGCCACCTATTTTACAAGACAAAACAGGATAATGTGTTAAGTCCTTATGATGCAGCTTAGCTACTTACAGAGCTGCTCTGGCACCCAATCCAATTATGGTATCAATGCAGATGATGATCTTGACTTTTAAAGCTCTATGTGGCTCAGAACCAAGATACCTTAAGGACCCCCCTCTCTCACACAACCCTAGGTAATTGGTTCCACTATCAAACTATTATCATTTTTTTTGCGGGGGCGGGAGACGGGACTCATGTTAGCCAAAATAGCCAAAGTTAGCCAAAGTTCATTACAACTAGCCAAGACCTTTGGACATTTATTCTGTTTTTTATACATTTAATGTAATATTTTGTTTTTAACTTTGTTAGCCAACCCGTGAGGTTTTCTCTGAGGAGATAAAACAGAAATACATTAAATAAACATCTCTCTCACGCACAACTTATGTCGGGTTCTGACAGACAAAAATCTATTTTTTCTTTTCAATTATTGGGTTAACATTTCCATTTTTAATTCCATCCTTTAGTGGTTAACACACCTCTGTTCTTAGGGCTGGAACATATCAATGTCTTATACCCAACAACAGAGTGCAAACACAATTTAAAACCTGTGCCTATTATGAGGTAAATTCCACTATCATTTATGAATATGCATTTATGTACATAGTGTATTTGCTCCATAATGCATGGTTTTGCTTTTACAATTACCTAAACAAATGTTTAGCTGAGCTACTCAGTCTACTGGGTATATGATTTGTACTGAAGAACAGGAAAGAAAACAGGCCACTTACGTATTTATTGTAATACATTTTTTGTGTTTCAAGTAAATAATGCACTTTTAAAACTAGGGATATATTTATGTGAAAGACTATAATACCTGCTAAGTTCTGTCTCCTGGGTAAATGTTAGAAAAGACTAACAAACCAAAACAAAAATCCACCCAGCGATAAAGCCTAAATACAAAGAAAACACATTTAGTAATATTAAGGGGAATGTTTCAAAAGAGTGCACTGGGATTTGGCTGCGGCACACAAGTACTTAACAGAGCAATGGGTACGCTGAAATTGCTCTGTTATTTCTAGGGTTACTCATTTAATGACCAGTTGCCACATCCTTCGCCAAATAACACAATTTTTAAAACTGAGATAATGTAGTAATTATTCAACATTTGTACAGTGCTTTTGAATCTGCGAATTGTTCTGCAACCCATACCTCATTTGTTCACCTTGCATTTTCCATTGTGTATACGTGGAAGTGAAGCTGAGAGAATAATTTTTCCCAAAGACAGCAAGCAGTGACAGAACTGGGATTTGAAACTTGAGTCTAATAGGCCAAAGTCTAACACTCTAGCCACCGCGCCATGAAGGCCTGATGCTGTCAGTCAGCAGAGGGTTAACGGCGAATCCATTATTTTTGCTTGTTAGGAAACAAAATCCCTATGGATACATTTTTCAGGTATCTACACAAGATTGTTCTAACATACCTGGCATGATGTTAAGTCACCATCCCAGAAAGTGTTTTGCCATATGCTTTATCGTTAATCAAATGAGGTAACCTTAGGGAACACCACACATGCATCCCCAAACACCACTTAAAGAGTTTCACCATATAGGGTTAGTCCACATTCTGTATCACACTTTTTATACATTGTACACACCTCCAAGGCTCTGGTGAGGTTCTTCCCTGACCCTTTTTCTTATTGCCACCATCCTTTCAATCAGCCCCTTCTTAATCTTAATCTGCAGCTCCTTCCACCACTCCTTCCTTCCTCCCTCAGCACTCTTCTCCCTCCTTTTAATCCCTCTGCCTCTTGGGTTTCCTATATCACTTAAACTCTTGCCTTATCCATCCAGCTAATCCTTTCGACCCTATGCTGTTTGGGCTTCCCAAGCTTCTGACAGACTCCATGAACTGCCCACCAGAAGACTCAAGCATCAGAGTGATGGCAGGCTATAAAATATTTACTTAGAATACTTACTTCAATAATGGCATTTGTTGTGAGCGTCACAAGGAAAAGTTGGCTGCTCCTTCTTGTAGCATTTTCTTTCATTTCCTATGGGTAATCTTGTGTTTCCCTTTATGTGGGCTACACATAGCAATCTACCTTATCCCTTGCGAGTTCAGAAATTTAGGCTCTGGACTTTCTCCCTTGTCTCCTTTCCACAAAACAAAAGAATGGAAAGGAGAGGCTGGCTGAAGAAAAGTTGAGGTCTGAGAAGGGAAACTCAGAACTGAGCTAATCAAGGCCTCAACAGCAGTAGTGAGTGACCAAAGTAATAAGCACACCCAAAGGAAATGAAAAAAAACAGGGTTGTTTTGACTCTTAGCTGTTTCAGGAATCCATTTTGAAGTATACATGCAGCACTTTGGTCCTTTTGCTGAGGAGAAGGAAGATTTCTAGTCAGAACTTCATTCTCCCTTCTTTCCACCCCAAGTCTCTCCCTCTTGTGGCCTTCCCCCTGTTGGCTTAGTATGAAGGTTCTCCCTCAAACCAACATGGCTTTTACTTGACAACATGCACTGATTGTTATGGCTAAACCATTACTCTTAGTGGTCAGAGTTCACAAACAGTCTGTGCAACATTACAGACAAACTGGTCAGTGGCTCAGTGGAGCTCAAAGACAAACAAGGCATTAATTTAATGACTCACAGCTCTGCCTAAATACTAATAGAACTGTATTTTGAGACATGTATTTCTTCTTCACCAAACCTATTAACCAGTTCAAAGACAAGTAGCCTGAGGAGGAGAAAGTTTGTGGAAGGGAATCTCCCTGTCTCCTTCTCCTCCTTCCAACATCTTGGAAACCCTCTCTTAGGGGATCCTCCAGTACAGTGTAGGATGGGCGAGGGGGGGGCAAGGGAAAATGGCCACCCTCTCATGAGTGGAGCTGTGCTGGCACAATGTGGCTCTAGATTAATTTAGGTAATCCTCTCTTCCACAGGAGCCTGCAGTGCCTCACCTCACACTGTCCTGGAGGCTTTTCTCACATTCCTATGCTCCTTGTGTGAGCTTAGGATCCAAGCCGTATTATCTCACATTCCAAGCTTTAGATATTTTGTATTTTTATTCAGATCCTTGTGTTATCAATGGTCCAGCAGTAGTGCCATTTTGCTGTTACTACAGAGATAGTCACTTGTACCCTAGTGACTAAAGCAACGTCCCAAGTAGAGATTTTGGGGAAAGGCTGTCTATGCATAAATGAACTCTCTTACTCTATTTTGAAACATGGTAAGGTAAGACAGCGTTGTTTACAGGATGAGACTGCAAAATTCCTACTAGTCAATTTTTTAAAATTACTCATTTATAAAACAGTAAACCGTATCAAACAACGTATGTTTTGCAGTGCATTTGCCCCAAACTTTCATGACCGGATGTATATATAGTGTTTGATAATGGAAATATTACTATGTACCCTTGCTCATCAAAACATGAAAGTAGCAAAGAGGAAACATTTCTTTTTTAAAAATATGCAAAGGTTGGCTACAGCTTGGGCTATAAATTAAATCAGTATCATGCATCAGTATAGTATTTTTAACTTGGCATTATTTAATACAGTAAGAGTGCTTCCATACAGGTGTTTCATTGTTCCTTGCAGTATTGTTGTTGGTTTTGCAGTATCCACACAACATTGTCAATATTGGCATCAAAATGCTACCTTACATCTTCCCCACCTTAATTTAATTGAGATTTAATCTTTTCCATGGAAAAACTGATTAGTTAAAAAGAAACATGTTACCAATGACCTGTTTGTGATATATGAATAACCTGTTTGCAATATTAACCCGCTCCCCCCCACCTGAATGAACCTGCTTTTAGTCTAATTAGAGAACAGAAATATTAAAATATAGTTTTAAATCTGAAATGTACATGAGATAGTGTTTTAGAGGCTCTTGTGTTTCAAGTACTCTAGTACTCTTGTTAAAAAAAAATATGTTTATTGAAGCTGTTGGATCCTCTGGGTGGCAGTTCTCTGCAGCGGCAGCAGCAACATTCTCTTTTCTAGCTTGCTATAAGCCCATTATCTGAATAATAAAATATTTTACATATAAACAAATTAACAGCACAATCCTATGCATGCTTATTGAAAAAGAAGTCACTCTGTGTCCAGCTATTTAACAGTTGTGAACTTGACTTACATACAATGGCTACTTTTCTACTCAACCTCTTCATGTAAGATAGTCCTTAAAAAACAAACACAAAAAGTGAAGGGACACAGAGGTCTACAAATCATTTAAATAGGTTTTATTTGTTGCAAATAATAATGCTGGACACCCTTCAAGAGTAAACATCCCATACCCAGTAGGCTCAGAGCTGATTTGGACTGAGGAGGAATCCATTTGTCACATTTCCCTTTTCCCTACTGAGTGCTAAGCCCCATTCCTGCCCCCGCCCCCCATAAATATCTACATCAGTAGTTTCCAACCCTTTTTTGACCATGCCCCACCTAAGCATCTCTAAAATCCTGATCCCCACCCCCGACATATAATTCTTATTATCAAAAAGTGAACTCCTATTCACGTGGAGGAAGCCTAAAAGGCCATTAACTTGGTCTAAACAAGCTTCCAAATTGCCCCCCTTAAAAATCATTCCCCACCCCTCCCGTGGGACGTGTGCCCCACGTTGGGAACCACGGATCTAGATGGAAGATCTATATATATGTATATATAAAACCTATGAAATTTTAATTGCCCTTTTCTATACCTTCTTCATCTCTGAGGTGAACACAACTAATTAAACAAGAAAAAACATGAGGTATGAAAATATAAGAACTAGGTTGAAAGAGTAAGCTGTGAACCAGAGATTTCCCGTTCAACCAGGGGTTATTAGGCAGTCTCTCACATCTTAGTTTAAGCCCCATTATGTAACATGGGGATGGTACAAGTGACCCATAGTAGAAGTAAGTTGTAAATATTAGATAATCCATGCAAAGTACTTTGAGCACATAGAAATAAACACTGAATATTATTATTATTGTATGGGTAGCCACATTATTTTCTTCACTTGTTCCTCTTTATTAAATTTTCAACTTTCATTCTGCTGCCCAGGTATCAAAATTTCAGAGAGTATCCTGATGCTCTTCATACTCTGCTTTGAAAACTCACCATCCAGAACCTGCTATTGTAATTTAGAAACTGACTTCGTCACTTTTATCCAGACCATTTATGCAAACGTTTTGAAGGATGTATCCCAAAACAGCTACAGTTCCTTGAGAATGGCACAAATGACCACAATCTACTCTGAAGATTACCTGTTTATGTCAATCCTAGCCTAACCAATTCCCAAGCCATTAAGATGACTTTACTCAAGGCTACTAGAGACTACTTTTAAAATTATATCCATAGCATTAGCCATAATCCACACATTCCCAAATAGGAAACGAAGTATCACTTTCTTCTACTGAAGAAACAATTAGCAGTATCCAGCTAACGAATCCCAGGTGCATACTCTCTCAAAAAATATTCCTTCTCAACTTCTAAAATAGTGTCTAGCATGCAGGGTTCGTTTCTGCTGTATGTGCTGAAGCACATTGAGCAAATCCCCTGAGAGCAACAAGACCTGTTAACATTCCCAGGGGGACTGCATGGGGGGGGCATGTCTGCCCCCAGTGTTTACATGAGCCAGCATGCAACCCTCACACCACCTCATAAGCACTTTAAATGTGTGTTTCTGGGTGAAATTTAAGGATTTTCCATTAAATCTCTGCTTGGAAATGGAAGGGGGTGGACATAGGGTGCAGACAAATATGGGGGTTATTAAAAGTTATTTTTGCTGGATATGATACTAGCACATCTGTCTCAGTTTCCAATGTTCCTTTTATACTGCATTACCTCTTGTGTTTGAACTGTGGCTTTTTTCTTTTTGATCTATACAGTGGTACCTCGGGTTACAGACGCGTCAGGTTACAGATGCTTCAGGTTACAGACTCCGCTAACCCAGAAACAGTACCTCGGATTAAGAACTTTGCTTCAGGATGAGTACAGAAATCATGCTTCGGCGGCGTGGCAACAGCGGGAGGCCCCATTAGCTAAAGTGGTACCTCAGGTTAAGAACAGTTTCAGTTAAGAATGGACCTTCAGAACGAATAAGTTCTTAACCCAAGGTATCACTGTATACTGCCATGTCACACTCCCATTTCATTCACACCAGTGGGTGCTGTGGAACACAACTGTGGATGTCATCACCCTTTATGTGCATGTGTTTCCACATGATTTATCAATGAAAATGGCAGCACAGAACTATATTCCAGAATAGTGCCTCAAATTTTGTCATGTTATATGGAGGTGGTGGCGGCATGAAGGACAGGGAAAATACAGCACAAAATTCCCATGATTTTCCAGGTTAACGAGTTTGCAAATTGATTTTTTTCTGGAAGCAATTAATAAGTGCTAAGCTTCCCCTGGACTCAGCTAAATTTCCAGAAGAAACTTTTACGTCATGTGAAAGATCACACAGAATGTGAAAATTATCAGGTAAGGAAATACGAACAAGGGAAAATGTGCTGCCTGGCTACAACCTTAGTCCTATCCCACAAGACTGGAATGGACCAGACCTTAATGGGTCTTCTCATCCCCTCCAGCTTCTAGGACATGTCAATGGTGTACTCCAAAAACTGATGCTGCCTTCAACCTCAGGCCACTCCGGCTTCTCATCAACACTATACTTTCCTTATGCCTTTAGCCTTTTTCTTTGATATTTTTCTCATAATGTAGCATCTTCATAAACTAACTGCTGTCTCAGCCTCCTCTTCTGTTTTGCTTACTTTTCTCTTTCCATATTTGCTGCAACAGTCAATGATTCGTTGGCAAAGTGCTTGATAAACCTTTTTACTGCCTTTATGACAACCATCCAAACACATAATCTTTTCCAATCCCAATGGGGTAGGGGGAAGAAATCCCAAAAACAGTACTTGAAAAGCAAGCTGAATCAGGGGTGCAGTTGTGATGAAGGATTTTGCAGCTTCAACTAAGGTTTTCCTCAATGGTCACAAACACTGCGATTCTAAGGGGGAAATATTGCAGCTTTGGTACAACAACATACCGGACAAATCTGAAAACTTTTCTATGGCTCCCTCACGTCATGGCCTTCTGAACAGCCTACCAAGACATGTTAGCTCCTGAGGCAAACCACAAAATGACTCCCCTATAACCTCCAGGGAAGAAGGGGTGAGTAAAGATCTACATCAGGAACAAGGGGGGAATAAAGATCTAGATCAGGCTCTGCTGCCCCTGTGGATTCTCCCACCTGGCATGGTTACCTCAGGTTGCCTCATGGGTGGGCCCAACTCATATCTATGATAGCAGCATGACATTTCCACTCCAGTCAGAACAGTCTCGAATTTTGTTCAACGTTGATTTTTAACACATTATCATACTAGCCTTTCATACAATTTCTACACTTCTCTGACATTTTAACCAGACTGTGTTACTTTCTCAACAGTGCCTTAATTCAAATTTCTTCTTTGATCGTCTTCTTAAATAACAGTGAACCAAACGCTGTAGTTAATCAGATCTACTACCACACGTTTTGCTTGTTTACATCAATTCTTAAATATTGATGATGCAATATAATAAAATAAAACAACAAACTAGTAGTTTCAAAATAAAACAGTTGAAGGATGACAAACATGAAATAATGGGAAACGCTGAAAAGAGAACGAACAATTAAAAAACTACAACAACCTGTGGGGAAACTTATCTATCCTGAATTTAATAAAATAAATATTCCACAAGAACTACACTGCAACAGTCTTGGAAAAATAAAAATGAAGAGAATTATTAGCCCTTCCTCCTATTTCTACTCATCTTCACGTCCCATCACCCTCTGCTACCAGCTATCCGCTACTAGGTGCGTAAAGACTGAACTAGCTGTGGAGCAACCCCACAATTCAGTCTTCAACCTAAGATATAGCATGGGATCTGTTCCCACCAACTAGACAGCTACACCTTCTTTCAGGATTCTCTGTCCTGTCCCACCTCCAATGGTTTTCTCTCCTTTCCCCAAACCATCAGCCAGCATTCTGTGGCCACTGATCATGCTCAGTCCCCTGGAGCATGTGGTTAGTGTCATTTAGTTACGTAAGTATCCATATAGAGAAAATGAAATTTCAATTATTACCCAGAGGATACTGCTTGTCAAGGGGTATTTACTGGGCCATACTTGGAGATGGAGTACTGGACTACATAGAAATTTCATCAGATACAGAAGGACACTTTAATAGATGTATACAAAACAAGCCATTTTACTAGTAGCCCTTTGAGAAAAGAAGAGTAGTTGACATCCGTCTGTCTCGAGAGACAATGGAGTGCGCCTCTGGGGGGTGAAGTCAAACCGCTGGATTTGCAGCACTGATGTGACCTCCCTAGGGCGTAAGCCTGAACAGTGTGTATGTAGGTCTTGGGCTGCTCAGATGACAAGAACGCCTCTCAGCCTCACTGGTGTGTTCCAAAGGAAAGCAGAGCAATATGTTTGGCACCAGCTTGGCTGCAGGAGTTGCCAAAAGGAAGCATACAAGGCTACTGTGTTAGGCAGGGGTCAGCAAGGTTTACCTTGCCTGGGCTGGATCGGTCCCACTGAGATCCCTCCATGGGCCAGATCTCACGCGTGCATAAGCGCCCACGATTTTCGGTGTCTGCGCGTGTGCACCCATGATTTTTGGCGTCTGTGCCTGCACAGACATAATTTCCAGCGCCACAGAAGCGAGTCCCCACGCCTCACCGATTTAGCGCAGCCAGTGAGCGGGTGCCTCGGTTCGGGGGCAGCTCATGGGCCGGTCAAACAACCTCTGCGGGCCGCTTCTGGCCCATGGGCCTTAGGTTGCTGACCCCTGATCTTAGGGACTGCGCTCTGGATTTGTGTAGGGTTCTCCCAAAGATACCCTGCAAGGCAGCGGATGTTTAGGGTAAGAGGTGTCCTTCTCCTACATGGGCTACCTTTCCAGGGTGGTGAGCCCCTTACTTCCCTCTACAGCACATGCAGACACCACCTTCTTGACCATTGGACTCACTACTGGTCTTGTCCGCTCAATCCACAAGAGCTTTTCTTCACATGCCAGGGAAGTGCCTAACGGCCTAACTCAATGAGGGGTTGAGACCCACCGGTTATCCCCACCTGGTTTAGCTAGCCAGTCAAAGCTGTTCCTGGGGTGTGTGGCTGCTGCCGCATGCTAACAGCTTCTAGGAGCCACTGGTAAGAGCTGAGCGCAGGGTGAGGCTCAAAGGTGGACAAACCACCCCATAAGAAGCACAACCCCTCTCCTAACACCTCACACATCTCAGGAAAGAAGACCCACATAAACAGTGAACGTAGCTAACACTAGTATTTCCAAAGTTGCATTATAGCATGTGAGTGCACAGCTCACTTTCTTTTCCTGCTTAAAGATGTACCAGCAGAATCATGTCCACAGTTAATATTGCACTGTACCATGTTTCCAAGCTGCAAAAGGAACCCTCTGATGCAATGGCAGTAGATGAGGTGTGGGGAAAGCAGCAGAAAGTCCTAGAACTGTCTGGGGTGGTGCTGTCCATTCATCAGCAGTTCATTGCACACTGCCTCAAGAAGATGCCTGTTGGTTAGGGGTGGGGCTTGTATCCCTCTCAGTAGCTACAAATATTAAATGGCACTGCCATTTACCAGCTTTCCACTGCTGTGAAGGTGGGAACAGCAAATGGAGGGAGAGGTGGGGCAGAATTCCCTTGTGGTTTGGCATTTGTTCCATTACCAATGACAGCTGCATTTATGTATTTGAGTGAGAGGCAGGGAGAAGGAAGCATAAACAGTAAGTAATGGAGTGCATGAGTGAAAATACAATTCACATCACCTGGCTTGAACTGAAGCATCTTGGTGCACTGCCAATGAAAAATACAAAATGAATATTAATCATTTAAACTACATATTATCAATGTGTAGGATTTCCTATGCTAGGATTTTACCAAGCTCTTGTAAAGTATGAGTCATCAGACAACCATCCAAACCATTTGCAGTAAATATATATTTTAGACCTTTTATCCAAATTATAGGATTCTTTTTTACCTGTTGTATTATGAACTCCACCTAGTTCTAAACACCACTACAAAGGAGATCAGGCATGAAATGGTCATAAGTATTAGTTTCCAGTAGATTTCACTTTTCTTTTTCAAGCTACAGCTTGACATTTTGCGAAATCTCTGGAGACCAAACAGTGAAATCGAGTTACTGCAGGAGTGAACTGTAAATTCCATGAAACCATGTAATATATCTTAACACAGATGGACACAGTACATTAAAATAACTGTGGATGATAATAGAACAATACCATCTGTTTTGTCTAGGGAAGACAACGCACATCAGCTACACTGTCAGTCATATCATATATCTTTAGTGTCATCATGTGGTAGACGACAACTCTATATGTCAGGCCAAGTGTACACTTCTTTAGGGATTACTGAAAACAGTAAAAAGTTAACTGTGAAAAAG
>NC_139686.1:52683105-52690605 GCF_964106915.1 Podarcis gaigeae | reverse complement strand
TAAGCCTGTCCCCCTCAGAACCTGTCGGATATTAATACTCAACTGGATATTTTCATCTCCAATTGTTATTCTCTGTGGTCTTTGCAAATGCTATCTACTGGAAGCTGTGACTCTGTGGACAAATTGGCTAGAAATGACTAGGGCTCCTGCTTTGAGAAATGAGTAAGTAGCATATTATTCTCATTCTGTGTTTTCTGCTGTAATATACTGTGGTGGTAACTTTTTAAACATACTAAATGAATATTAAGCAACTAGGTGCATGTTTAAATGATGCAACAATAGGGAAGGTTGGCAGAAAAAATGTTTTACAGTAGAATAGCATGAATGTTAAGAATTTAAGAAGGATCTATAAGAATGAAGATTAAGTATCTTTTCCCCCTTATGGTTAAACAATACAGTGAGGGAGCCAGCTGTTGAAGAGTCTATACTAGAATGTGAAACAATGCAGAACTGAAAAATCTCCAGATACTTTTCAGGTTTCAAAATGAAACTATTTTAATTGTTATACCTAAAACAAATAATAGTCACATAAGCTATTTAGTATTGAGCACAACTTAAAAACCAGAAAACAAATAACTACCACACTCATTTGCGGCAACAGGCCCAAATTAAAGCAATGCAACTACAGTTTTATTTTGCAAAATTCAATAAAACTATTTTTAACAGCTTTAGTTTCAGCAAGGCTATTTTCTCTTCTGATTAAATCCAGATGCTGATAATAAAAATATACCTATTTACAAATTAAGTACTCAGTACTGCGCCATGAACAACTAATTGCTTTAGCTAATGGGAACAATAGGAAACACAAGCATCTCAGCAGTTCAGACAAGACACTCAGCACCCAGTAGGATTTGGTCCCATAATTGAGGGGGGAAAGTGCCCTAATGCCATTTTTAAAAAATTATTAGTAGTAGTAGAAGCAGAAGCAGCATCATTAAAACAAAACAAAAAAGAATTATTCTCTACTTTTTTCTACTAAAGTTGGCTGCAAAGGTAGTTGGATTCCCAATTGATAAATAATGAAAATAGATGAAATACTGAAGAGTACCTGTTATTTAGTTTAAAGTATCAAATGGAAATGTGGTCCCCTATATTGCACTTTTTTCTTTCAGTCTCTGTGAACAGGTCATTCAGTCACACCACCAATTTTTCTATTTGAAAAATTCATCCATTTTATTTTATTTACAATTATCACAGCACCAGCAAACATGAATGTTGCAAAAAGTCACTGTGGTCCTTTCACCTTAACTGAGTTTTGGAACAATTTCATTCTAGTAGGATGCAAAGTATCAAGTAATGTGGCCCTCTGGTGGAAAGCTAAGTATCACATTTTCCTTCCCTGTATCACTCAGGGAAACTGGAGGTGCTTTTTTTTTAGGGAAGAAAAAAGCCATTTTTCCTGGGAAAGATATAGGGGCAACTTTTATAAATACACCACACACCCTTAACGAAGATGTACAATATACCCCAGTGCAGGCAGATCTTTATGAATAAGAAACACATGCATATTTGAAGGTGAACATGCAAGAGAGATAAAAAACAAACAAACAACAAATAATGCTCTGAAAACTCTCCACTTTCTGCAATATCTTAAAAGTGCACAAAATCCACATCAGAGTAAAGGTCACTAAAGGAAATCTAATTTGTAAGAAAACAAACACAAAGCAAAAACAAAACAAAACAAAACTTACCTGCTGTTGTTGCAGATGCAGCAGTTCTACTGTGCTTACTTCAGTGCTCGTGTCACCACTTGATCTTCCATCTCTGCTGCCAGCATCTAATTGGCTGCTTAGAGTGCTCATTCCATTTTGATTCATTGAACTGTTGCTTATTGTCTCTGTCGCAGATTCCTGCATCATGACTTAATACCTAAAAGTGATTAAGAAGTATCAATTAACACACACGTTACACCTTCACACTTCCATTATCAAGATGTCCCTCTCTGCCAATTACAGAGACAGCATCTTTAGAAGAAGGGGAGAGAGGGAAAAATCCTTGCAGAGTCATTTAAGAAGCAAGCAATGCAAGGCAAGGCAATGCAATGCAATGCAAACCTTGCTTTTGTAGACACACTAATTGCTGAAATTACATTTCCTATAAGAAACACTTTGTGCAGTTAAATTTAACAGGGAAAACAAAACCTTATGTACTTGCAGACTGGTCAAATAACATTCACGAACAGCTACATTTTAAAGTTACCTATCAAACCAGTTTAAATGAAGGCACAATTTCACACACTGCTCTGTATTTCTTATTATCTAGCTTTGACAACCATGGATGAGTATACAGCCTTATTTAAAATATTCACTATCTTGATTCTGTCAGAATTTTACAGCATTTCTTATGCAAGGCTGTTGTTTAATGATGCACAGCTAATCATACAAAATTAAAATTTTGTAAGGGTGTTACAAATCATATGGTATCAACCAATGATAAATAGTATAATGGGCTTCTCCTTTTTTGTGACTAAATAAAATTTTGCCTTGGAGGCATTTTAAGAAAAAGCTCCTGCTGCAAACACGTCAGATATTGCCTATTTTTTTAATCAAACGGCTGATATTCATTTATTTTTCTGACATTTAAAACATTTAATACTGTCCTTCCTGGGAAGTAATTAAGCTTATGCATGAGCAGCAATCAAACTGTTCACTTGAAGATGACTTAAAACTCAATTTTAACATAGGCAAATAAATGAAAGATATAAAATTAATTTTCCAAGCATGTATTAGATATGAAAGCTGGAAATAAAATCTATCAAGAATATCACTAATGATTGTGCTAAAAACAGCATAAATTATGCATATTACCTTCTCTACAGTAATAAATGTTTTATCATTTTCACTGCATAAATATACTGTACTTTCAGGATAGCAATGAGATGTCCTGCCAAGATCAGTTGAAATCCATGCAGTAAATAAAGAATCAACATAACCTTACAAACTAGAATCTCAAGTGCATTTTGCATCTGTAAAATGGAAACATCAATTTTTGTTCTCAAAGCTACTAACATTCTACACTGTGCTGAAGGTGCTCTTCGGTTAATTTTCCTGTAATAATGCATACATTACACAGAAAGATTTCCAGGAAACGAAAAGAGCAAACTTTCTGAAATAAGATCTTAAAAGGCACCTCTCCTGGTAGGCAAATAATCTTTTTAAGCAACCTTGGTTAAAGAACACAGATGCTACTTTACCCAACATATTGTTCAACTCAGTTCAGCCTGTGCACAAAAATTTCTTCCTATCAGAGAAAAACACCAAGCAGACCACTACAGCTGAAGCCACTCTTAAGAATGTCAGCTAAACAGCAATATAAGTTTTCATAAAGAAAGGTTTAAAGGGTAAATAGAATAAACATTTTTTTAAAAAAAAAAAACCTTTACATGGCAAAAGTCTAGTTCTGGTCAAGAAGGAAGGACACAAACACAACAAACATGATTACAGTTCACGTAAAATAAAGGGCAGCTGTTACAATCACAGTTAACCACTGTAGAACCAGATGTGTTTAAGAACAAATAGCCCTTGTTAAACAGTCTACAGAACATTAACTAAGAATAAGAATAGAAATGAAAAATGTGATATACGTGAAGATGAATTTTCCAAGAAGAAAAGTAAGCTAATATTCTTTTTTTCCTGAGAATAAGAAGCTAATAAGTATTCAAATTAGGCATAAATTTTACATGCACAGTGTTTAAAATATTCAGAAAAAGGGGTCTGATAGCATTTACTAGGTATATGAGCATTCTAAATAATATCTCCTGCAATTCCACAGACATGTTAAAAACAATATATTTAGACTGCAATCCTACATCCACTTACACAGGAGTATGTCCCCCTGAACCCAATGGGACTTACTTTATGTACATGAGTATAGGATTGTGTCATTTGTTACTAAAATGCATGTAAAACATACATCTCATCTTTTCCAGAGTGTCTCCTAAATTATTTGAGGTGGAGGAATGTCTTCAGACATATTTTTAAAAAACCAACAAAGTAAATATTTGACTACATTTGTGCTGTAGTCAATTACATGCATTAAAAAGATAAACCCAGTGAGCCTGTAGCTTAGCCAGCCAATCAAAATAGTTCATACATTTTTGGAAATCTCTAGCTTCAAAATCAAAATGATTATCTTTGCATATCTGCGATTCTTTGAGGACAGTAAGAAAGAAAAGGGTTAAACATCCTCCAGCTCACGCTAACCAAAAGGTGTATAATGTCTCATGGATTTTGGCATCCTTGGAAAGTCCTAACATGTAGTTTGGAGTTTTAAGCTTATGTTGATCTGTGAGCCTATGCAATCAAGTTGAGCAAAACATGACCAATAAATGGTACTTCTGCAACGGAATACAAAGTCTGAGCTCCCCTTAATGTGCACAGAAAAGGGACAAGGAGAGAGCATAATATTAACTTGGAAGCTATTGATGGTAAAGGAGGAGGGGAAAAAGTGAAAATATTTCCCAAAGTAAGCCACACATGCCTAACATTCTGACATGAAATACAGCTCACATTACCATAATAAAATAGGTTAAAATAAGTAGTCTCTCAAATTGGAGGTTGTACTGGTTAGAGATACACACCATTACTTTGTAATTTTACCGGGGGGGGGGGGCTCCAAGCAGAAGAGGGACTTTGCGGGTAAAATCTTGTTGTGTGGTTAGCATGACTCTGTCAATCCCTTAAAATATTGCATCCTGAAAATATATATATTTAAGGCTGTTGGTATCCTGCAAGCTCTTCTTAAGCTCAAATTCATAAACAGACTAAACCCAAGTACTTGTTCCAATTTTATGACTTTCACTCCAAATTGATTTAAAAATCCCCCCATACTATGATAAAGCATGCCTTTTCACACACTATCCAAGTTCAGTGCATCGTCCTGAAGTTAATTTGTGCATGGATCCCAAATTGTATGACAATTAAGACAGCCGCCTTCAGATACCTCAACTATATTTCACACAAAAGGTACTTCCTGTTAACAGAGAAGTACAGGCTACCACCTGAGCATTTAACAAACAATCAGCAATTCAAGTGGAATCCTCACACTATATAATTAGGTGAATACACTTTTCCTTCCTGCTACATGCTCTCCCTTGCCACTAATCTTAAGTTTTCTCTAGGTTTCTTTAAATCAGCAAGTCACTGTACAGATACTTATTCTCTACACCACTTCCCTTTTGAAACATTAAAGTGACACTGAAACTGACTGCACTAGATTGCATTTTCTCTTCCTAAACAACTTGAATTGAAAGGTTACTTAGTGTAACAATATTTACTTGCAGAATTGTGTTGTTACCAAGGGCATAATGGATGGTGGCTATGCAGGTTTACGCAAGAATGAGTGAAGCATGAGGCATTAGCCATGTGTTTGACATGTTTCAAATTGCTATAATCCAGCATTAAACACACCCAGCAATTCATGCCATTTCTTGCAGCCATAATCTTGAATAAAGCGTGCACAACCACTTATTATATAAATTAGTATATGACTCCCTGTTATAGTCACAACAGTGCTTTTGTGTTTATTTTGCATCAAGATGTGGTCTTTTATTTGTACAAATAGCAGGATAAAAAGACACAGCTCAATTAGACCTCCCTACTTTTATGATAGGGTTGCACAAAATTCTAGACTTGTTTGTTTTGGTGTTTTTTTAAAAAATGAGTTATGTTGGCATAGATTGGAACAGTGTGAAATATTTTCTTCCTTGTGTGATTCCAACACTGCTTTATTGCTTTCCTGGTCTCTGAGCCCTGTGAGGGCCAGGTGCTGTTTTGAACTTCAGAAACATGAATGACTATAGCAAGTGAAAGTTCTGAATCACCACTAGGGGGCCTCATTTTTGAGAGACAGAAGGCTTTATTGCATATGATCAACTTCCTAGACGGAAAAAAGCCTTGGAGTTTTTTTATTCGCTGTTAACAGCCCTTAAAAATCAGTTGACAAGAATGAGAGTCTGGCTAAGTAGGAATGATCTAGCAGCTGTGAGGTACTATCCGATATGTACTTCATTATTTGAAAATAGGTTCATACTTTCTGTTCCTTAAAGCTTGTAACCTACAAACCTCCTAAAATGGAAAACCCAAGTCAGTTCTGTCCATTGTCATAAATGGCTTGCAAACAGTAGCCTAGAAATGGTAAGACAGGATGAAGCTTAATATGATGCCACATGAGTGTACTTAAAAGAGTTTATAAATAAATGTTGACTTCCACAACATATCTGAAGTGTTAAGGTTTCACCTCCCTATCCCCAGCAGATATAATGTGAAAATGCAACTTTAAAAAAAAACCTGGAATGAGCAAGTATAGGATAAAAATTCAAAATGTGATCCAAAGGACCTGGAAATTAGAGCCATGTGCCCTGAGGTTCTCTCAAACAGCAGTCTGTTGTACTGCATAACAAACTGCTTTTGAAACTTAAAAATTAGTTTGTGATACAATATGTGCCCGTAGGCATGTTCAAACCTTCAAATGTGCAGAAAATATGTGTTGCACATCATTTGTGTGTTTTATAAATTTAAAATAAATAGCATACCTCTATAGATCACCTCTCAATTGCAACTTCTACATAAAAAATCATTTTGCCAATAATTAATCATTTCAGATCCCTCCACCAATAATTAAACACACTCACGGAATCTAAAGGACTGTGAGCATATGTGGAACCTCCGCTGCAATAACCCTGTATGTTATAATACACTTTTTCCTGGATTCACTTTAAAAACTAAGACATACCCATCATTCTGCATTTTTAATCTTGACCAGAACTTAGATTTGGGGGGAAATAATATCATAATGTCTTTTTTTAAAAAGTGCTCTCTTTGGCTTGATTCATAATTAATAGCAGGCACAATATATTTGAAATCTAGACTAGTACAGTCAAAGTCTTAAATATGTATGACTGTATAATAAATCAAAATGGCAACTATAAGGCCATTGCTCTGTGTGCAATAAGAAAAACAATACAAACAAGTTTCATTGTCCCCCTCATTTAAATGTGAAGTATGATGCATTTCAAAGACAGACATAAGAATGGGAAGAACTGAATACACTGTTTGGTTGGTGTCCCTAAAATAATTAGGCCCATTGTAACTGAAATGCTTAAAGTACTTTTGGTGGGATTCAAGGAGATAACAACTGTATTTAAGTTAAAATCAAGAGAATCGTCATTTTTAAAAGGCTAAGTTTTTACCTATATACTCAAGCAGAGCTACCTGATTTGGTTAGGTAACTCCAGACATGCAGGGACATGGATGACCTTGCCAGACCAGGATTCCAACATGCAAACTGGTCCTAGTAAGATGCCTACATCAAGCAACTAGGGTGCTGGGTCAGCAACTATACACACAGCACTCAAATGATGGAGAATGAGATCCAGATGCAATTTAGCCATTGTGATCTCCACCAGCAATGCACAGTGTAGATGACAGTGTGTCTTGCCATCTGTCTTACAATGTAGATGGGAATGCATGCAGGCAAACCTCAACCATCTGCCATCTAGGA